>NC_045957.1:41202918-41248777 GCF_010909765.2 Amblyraja radiata | reverse complement strand
TGCAGAAGGTGGCTGATGAACCTGCACAATGTTAATGTTGAAACCATGGGAAGCCTTAGCAGACAGAACGAAAACGCATTTACACGTCTGGTGGATATATGGCCGGGCTATGCACAGAGTTTGAAGATCATCCCTTCGAACGTGGGAGTTGCAAATAACCGTGTTCAACCATGATGCAGCATTGATGGGAGAATTGCAACATTTCTGCGGTGCAAGCAGCAGTGACCCAAAGTCTGACTAAGTCAGTGAAAGTTCAAACTGCTTGGATGCATGGTCAGCTCAGTACAGCCCAATTGCAGCCACTGTGGCTGAGGAATAAAGTCCAGGAAAAGAGTTTGTGGCATTGCTCTCTTCAACTCGGAGGCAGCACGTAGTGAGCGATAGTTGCTGGCTGCTTTTAAAGCACCAGAGACTGGGGTTTAATCCCGACTACGGATGCTGCCTGTATACAGTTGTATGTTCTCCCAGTGACCACTTGGGGTTTCCCCCGGATGCTTGTTTCGACCCGCACTCCAAAGATGATTCTCGGTTAATTAGTTACAGTAAAAAATGTAAAACTGTGCCTAGTGTGTAGGATGATGCTACTGTACAGGGAGTGCTGGCAGCGCAGACTCGGTGGGCTGAAGACCCTGTTTCCCCGTGCTCTCTCTAAACTAAACTAAACCAAAACTCCAGCAAAGCGGATGCATGGCTAGGCCGGGGGGAGTGGTGGTAGTCCCATGGTGCACCAACTACTGTCCTCTCTTGAAGGTAGACACCAAATGCTGGAGTAACTCAGCGGGACAGGCAGCATCTCTGGAGAGCAGGAATGGGTGACGAGTCGGGTTGAGACCTTTCTTTGGACTGTTCTCTCTCACAAGTTGCCTGTTCCCCACTCCTTCTCATCTCCAGGTGCTTGCTCTAGACTTTTCAGTGTACATTGTTGGCAAGGCTGCTCCCTTCATGTTGCACTGCAGAACGACAAGAATCTTGGTCAACATCTTAGGATCATCCACAAGACCAAAACCACTGCAGGGGAACCGCAGTTTCAGTTTGCCAGAGGATTGCAAGTCTCAGCAAAGTCATGAGACTGTGTACATGATGTCATCTGCATCTGTGGGAGGCATCAGCCACATTGTCACAGACATTCCTAAAGATGCAACAGGACCTTTGTTTTTCCAGTGGTTTGACACTGGCGCCATGGCCAGCTGCTGCAGAGTAAAAAACATCTTGACTGCTGCACATTTTTTCAATAGACATGCACTATATCTATAGCGATGTTAGCTATAGACGAAGCATGCCCACATCCAAGCAACATAATATCAAGTCATGACTGGCCACACACATACATGACAGCAATATTTGGAACATCATGGTTCCCGAAGAGTAATATGATTCACGTTTCGCGCAAATTGCTTCAATCATATTTATAATTTAATAATAGTTGGAAGAAATAGGCCAAGAAATTCAGTCAAGTAGCACTTCTATTTGTGTTCTCCAAGTAAGTGAAAGTCTGATGATGTTGAGATTTTATAGCAAGCATAAGGAAAATTAAACTTTGGATCCAAAGAGATCCAGAAACTTAATCTTCTAGTTTTAGATTATTCATCTGAAGAAAACTGAAATTCAGCCTGTAGAGGATGCCAACCCAAAAGGTCACCTGTCCATTTTCTCCATAGATGCTGCCTGACCCGCTGAGTTAGTCCAGCATCTTTTGTCTATAACCCAGCATCTGCAGTTCTTTTATTACCCTCAGTATTTATCCTCTCCAAATATTGAACTTCATAAAATCACCTTTCATTCATTTAAATTCCAGTGAAGCATAGCAAACTTCTTCTCATAGCAAAAAGTCTTCTTATCCAAGGAATTCATCCAATAAGGTTAGCTTTGTCATCTCCAAGGAGAGTATTTCCTTCCTTTGGTATAGGAACCAAATTTACATATAGAAATCCAGATGTGGCCTCAGTAAAGCTCTAAATAACTGTATCTACATTTTTAATTCTCCATGTTAACGCATTCCATAATTCTTCCAAACTGCTCACTGTACATGCACACGGATAGGAAAGGTTTAGAGTGATATGGACTAAATGCGGGCAAATGGGACCTGCTTAGGTGTGCATCGTTGTCGGCATGGACGAGTTAGACCAAAGAGCCTGTTTCCATGCTGTATGACTCTTTACTTTTTTACATTTCACTGAAAGAGTGTATGAAGTTTCCTCTGCAACAACAGGTCTAATAATTCCTCATGTTTTCTAAATTTTCTGATATTCTTTTCATCTTAAAATCTCATGTTTTCCCACAATTACCCTAAACTTCCACCTACTTGACCATTTGTTCAACTTGTCTTTATTCCTTCCCAGGCTCATTACTTATCCGTAAAACCATCAGCTTGATAACCTAGAAAGATCAGATTATTCCTATTTTGTTTCCTGTCCTTTAACCAATTTGCTTTCCATTGTAATTCATTGCTCCCTATGCATCCCTATTTTCAGAACATTATAGAAAATACCTTATCAAATGCCTTTCAAATATGCAGATATATTACAACCACTTTACGTATTAGTTACAACCAATATATACTTTGTAGAATCATGTTGACTCTGCTAATCATTCTCTGATTTCACACATGCTCTATTAATTGATCTTTAATGTTATCTAAGAAGTGCTGATTATACAACTCTCTACAAAGCATGTTGTGTACACACGAAGGGCCAAATAACTCCTCTATGAAGCATCGTCAGCTTTTTCAACATCATCGCTGAGCCAATGTTTGGAAAGAATGTCCAATTAGTCTCACATTCCTGCTCTTGAGCTCTTTCAAATGTCTCCTTTTCATGTGTGTATGCAATTCTTTAATAATGAATCTACCGACAACACCTTTTAAGGTTATACATTTCAGTGAAAATAATTTGGTTCAAAGCTAGTGTAAAGGTTAGTCAATTAGTAAAAGGAAAAAATTAAATGGCAAATTTACTCTTAACTGCACAAGGATCAGAAACCTGAAATTTGAACTTTCTTTCCCTCCCCACAGATACACTATGACTTGTTGAGTACACACACCACTTTCTGTTATTAACACTTATTTGTATTAGATGTGCTTTCAACTCAATCTCTTAAAGCGTGCTAAACTTTCAAGTAGACAATCAGTTCGAGATTACAATGTGTGATTAGTAGATTGATTTTTTTGCAGGTACATATTAAAGACACGGAGTTATTGGTTGGAACCAGAGCACAGCTGGTGGAACTGCTGCCTCACAGCGTTAGAGACCCAAGTTCTATCCTAACCCCAGTTGCTGTCTGTGTGGAGTTTGCATGTTCTTCCTCAAAACCACTTGGGTTTCCCTTGATTTCTCTGGTTTCCTCCCAAATCCAAAAGATGTGTGTTTGTAGGTTAATTGGCCTCTGTGCATCACTCATCATGTGCAGGGAGTGAGAATATCGTACTAGTGTGAATGGGTGATTGAAGGATTGCGTGGACTTGCATGGGCAGAAGGGCCTGTTTCTATGCTGATCTTTTAATGAATCAAATCTAATGTAAATGTTCTTCTTAAAAAAAGCTATTGTACTTAAGTCAAGTGAGGACGTGCTGAATACCATACACGTACCAGAAATCACTTACTTTTCTTGGACAAGCATAAGATTTACATAGAAACATAGAAATAGGTGCAGGAGGAGTCCATTCGGCCCTTCGAGCCAGCACCGCGATTCATTGTGATCATGGCTGATCGTCCCCTATCAATAACCAGTGCCTGCCTTCTCCCCATATCCCTTGACTCTACTAGCCCCTAGACTCTATCTAACTCTCTCTTAAATCCATCCAGTGACTTAGCCTCCACTGCCCTCTGTGGCAGGGATTTCCATAAATTCACAATTCTCTGGGTGAAAAAGTTGCTCTGGTTCCAACCAACGACTCCGTGTCTTTAAGATGTACCTACAAAAAAATGTATAATATGATTATAGCTGTTGGGTGATGACATAACACTGTTGCAAACGGAAACTTACCACAATGAAAGGAATCTCAGAAACAACATGATCTCTTTTAGTTTGATGTATTGCTTAAGTTTCAGCAATTAAATATTTCATAGAACTAACTGTCCCTACCCAGTTTTCCAAGCCAAATGTCACAAAGAATGCGACGAGCTTGTAAGACAAATGCAGATCATACTAATTTATTAGGGTGATACTTATCCCAAACTATTAAATTTACTATATTAAATTTACTATATTAAGTCACAATATAGTGATAAGAATTTTTAAGAGTTTTAAGGGATCAGATTTATATGCATTTTGATTAATTAAGGGGATCAATACATGTACCCTTGTATGTGTTAAGCATGATGTGCCAATTAATGTCATGCTTTATCAGAAATTGAAGGGTGGGGAAATAGGGTAACCTAGGTGAATCATACCACATTGTATACCATTTATGTTACATACCACATTTTATTTCACTTTCACATATGCCACATGTTCTATCAATATTTGCCCCCATTTTGAGATTTTTTTCCGATTTTCATTAGGCTTCTATTCTCTCCTCAAATCTCTGGATATATTTTTCTGTCTTGATATTTATTCATTCTCTTCGTAAAGGTATTCAGTGACTTGGCCTGTTCTGTTCCTTATTGTTGAGATTTCTCCAGTTATCACCACCCTCCAAGTGAAGACATTTCTCCACATCTTCTAAATATCTAGCTCATATCCCAAGATTGTGACCCCTTCTTCTACGTACCCCAGTCCAAGGAAATGACACCCTCCCATCCAGTCTATTTCCAGCCATGTCAAAGTATGTACACTTTAAATCAGATTCCCTCTCATTCTTCAAAACCTTTGTAAACACAACTCTGGCATGTAAAGGTAAAAAATGCATTCATAAATAAGACAAACTGCAGAACAATACCACAGAAACCTGGCATGGTAATTTGTCCAGTTTAAAAAAAAAATCAAACTCGTGGTAAGCATGTAGCATGTACGTAGCGGGTACATCAGAGCTCGGGACGTCTCTTAGTGGCTCGTAACGCTAACAGCAGGTACTCGGGAAATGCGGTAAGCTCATGAAGACTCGTGAAGATTTTTCAACATGTTGATAAATGTCCATGAGAGCCCCGAGTACCTACGAGTGGCTATTACCTACCGTAATTCTCCGAGTTCCAATCAGAGGAAACTCGGGAGAACTCTTTAATTAGCTCGTACAGTGGGACAGCCCCTTAATGTAATTTGAAGAAGCTCTGAAATAATTGTGAAATTCAACAGCTACATTTAAACACATTATTGTGGGTCTCTTGTAAAACATTCTAGGTTCTGAAACAATGTGCTCTCGTCAAATGCTCTCGTCAAATTTTTCAGTGCCGCCAGTATTTAGATACCTATTAAAATGTTTATTATCCAGCCTTTAATGACATACGTACAGAGCAGCACCAACTCGTTCCCAACTAATAGAGAGTGTTGTTTACTTGCTGATGGCAGCACAAATGTTTTCTAGGGGCATAAAGAGTTTTTGGAAAATAATCTTGCGAAGATGGTGGACCACATCAACTGCAAGACAGAAACTTTCTGTTCAAGAAGGTCCACAAGACAAGACAAGAGACAAGAGACATTTATTATCACATGTATCAATTGGTACAGTGAAAATTGTGGTCACCATACAGCCATACGAATAAAAAAAGAGCACAGAACACGATAGTCTTTATCATAGACATCTCCACAGCAGAATCAAAGTTTCCCACTTTGTGGGAAGACACCAAAGTTCAGTCATCCTCCTCTGTTGTCCTCTGTTGTTCACCCGTGGTCGGGGGGCTCCCAAACCCCTCGCTGTCGCCGCTATGGGCGGCCCGATGTTCAGGCCAGCTCGCGGATGATGGAACTCCAAAGTCGGAACGGAAGAACATCCTCAGTGGCTTGGACTTCCAAATCGGCCACTTCCTACCGGAGACCACGGCTCCCTTCTGGGCCACAGCCAGTCAGGTTGTGCTACCTGGCTACTTCCAGTCAGGAAGCTGCCAGATATGTCACTGCAAGTACATGAGTGCAGTCTATGAATGCTTGTATGGTTTGAGGAGCCTGATATGTGGGCAAACATATTAACACAGCTTGTTATATTGTTACAATTGAAACTGGGTTATGGCATCTTCTCAGATCTTGGATGTTTGGACCTTCACTGCATCCACTTTCCTGCCTGTAAGAGACATTGGAGATATCAGGGCGGCGCAGTGACACAGCAGTAGAGCAGCAGAGATCCGGGTTCAAACCTGACGACGAGTGCTTGTCTAGATCGAGGTTGCATGTTCTCCCTGTGAAGATGGAGGTTGTATGTTCTCCCTGTGATCTGCGTAGGTTTTCTTCCAAAATACATATATGTTTGTAGACTAATTGCCTTGGGAAAATTGTAAATTGTCCCTATCATAGAAACATAGAAACATAGAAAGTAGGTGCGAGAGTAGACCACCAGGTCCGTCGAGCCCGCACCGCCATTCGCTCATGGCTGAACACTAAACAGACACACTTACCCACAAACAGTAGACACAAGACACAGAACACAAGACACTACCCTCCCCTTTATACCGCTATCACCCCTCTCCACCCCAAGAACCTCGTGATCTCCTGGGGGAGGCAAAAAAACGGATAAAAACCCAGGTCCAATTCGGGAAAAAAAATCCGGGAAATTCCTCTCCGACCCCAATCCAGGCGATCGACACTTGTCCAGGAGATCACTCAGGTCTTACTATACTAACCATACCTAGGTCCATATCCCTGCCCTCTCCCCGTAGCCCCTTATCCCCTTGGCAGCTAAAAAACATCTATTTTAGTCTTAAATATATTTAAAGTTTCTGCTTCCACTGCTCCCTGGGGCAGTGAATTCCATAAATTAACCACCCTCTGGGTGAAGAAGTTCTTCCTCATCTCAGTTTTAAAAGAGCCCCCCCTTATTCTGCAACTATGTCCCCTAGTTCTAGTTTCCCCGATCATTGGGAACATCCTCGGTGCATCCACCCGATCAAGGCCCCTCACGATCTTATATGTTCAATGAGATCGCCTCTCATTCTTCTAAACTCCAAAGAGTAGAGTTCCAGCCTACTTAACCTTTCCTCATATGTCAATCCCCTCATTGCAGGAATTAATCTTGTAAACCTTCGCTGCACTGCCTCCAGGGCTAGTACATCCTTTCTTAAGTATGGACCCCAGAACTGTACACAGTATTCCAAATGTGGTCTCACTAATACTGTGTACAGCTGCAGCAAGACCTCCGTGTTTTTATACTCAATCCCCCTAGCAATAAAGGCCAAAACTCCATTGGCCTTCCTGATTGCTTGCTGCACCTGCATACTAACTTTTAGTGATTCATGTACTAATACCCCTAGATCCCTTTGCGTTGCATTACAACGCAGCTCCTCCTCATTTAGAAAATAACTTGCCTATCATTTTTTTTCCCAAAGTGAATGACTTCACATTTATTAGTATTAAATTTCATCTGCCAAGTTGTTGCCCACTCACCTAGCTTATCTATATCCTTTTGCAGACTCTTCCTATCCTCCTCATCCCCTACTTTTCTTCCCATTTTTGTATCGTCCGCAAATTTTGATATATTACACTTGGTTCCCTCCTCCAAATCATTTATATAAATTGTGAACAACTGAGGTCCCAGCACCGACCCTTGTGGAACCCCGCTAGTTACCGGTTGCCATCCCGAGTATGAACCATTTATCCCCACTCTCTGCTTCCTATTTGTTAGCCAATCCTCTACCCATGCTAATATATTACCCCCAATCCCATAATTTTTTATTTTTAGCAATAGTCTCTTATGTGGCACCTTGTCAAAAGCCTTTTGGAAGTCCAAGTATACCACATCCACCGGTTCCCCTTTATCCACCCGGGTTGTTACTTCCTCAAAGAATTCGAGCAGATTCGTTAAACAGGACTTCCCCTTCACAAAACCATGCTGGTTCTGTCCGATGAAGTCATGTTTATCCAAGTGCCCCGTTAGTGTTTCTTTAATAATTGTCTCTAACATTTTACCCACCACCGATGTTAGACTAACCGGTCTATAGTTACCCGCCTTCTGTTTACTTCCTTTTTTAAATATAGGTGTTACATTGGCCATTTTCCAATCCACTGGGACCGTTCCTGCCTCCAGGGAGTTTTGGAAAATTATCACCAATGCATCCACAATCCCCACCGCTATCTCCCTCAAGACCCTTGGATGTAATCCATCAGGCCCAGGGGATTTATCCTCCTTCAGTCTCATTAATTTCCCTAATACCACCTCCTTGGTGATCTTAATAGTATTTAGCTCCTCCATTCCTACCGCCCCCTGTTTATCCAGCGTTGGAATATTTTTTGTGTCTTCTATGGTGAAGACTGATACAAAATACTCGTTTAATGCCTTTGCCATTTCCATGTTCCCCACCAACAACTCTCCAGTCTCACCCTCCAATGGACCAACGTTCACCTTAGCCACCCTTTTCCTTTTTATATAGCTATAAAAACTCTTACTATTAGTTTTTATGTTGTTCGCTAAATTCCTTTCATAGTCTATTTTCCCCGTCTTAATTAATCTCTTAGTTATTTTTTGCTGACCTTTAAATGCTTCCCAATCCTCTACCCTCCCACTATCTCTGGCTACCTTATATGCCCTTGCCTTCAGCCGAATACTATCCTTTATAGTTTTACTGAGCCATGGCTGACTGTTCTTACCCTTACCCCTTTTTTTCTTCATAGGAATAAATTTTTCTTGAAGGTTATACAGTAGACCCTTAAACGTACACCACGTCTTATTCTTGAGTCTGCTATCCCAGTCAACTTTGATCAGCTCAGTCCTCATACCTTCATAATCCCCCTTATTTAGACTAAGCACCCTAGCCTGAGTTTCAACCTGCTCCCCTTCTATTTGAATATGGAATTCGACCATATTGTGGTCACTTGTTCCCAACGAGTCCCTAACTATGACATTTTTAATTAATCCTGCTTCATTACACAGGACCAGATCCAAGATTGCCTCCCCCCTTGTTGGTTCTGTGACATACTGTTCTAGGAACCCGTCTCTAATACATTCTATAAACTCTTCCTCTAGTCTACCCTGCCCAGTTTGGTTTGCCCAATTAATATGAAAATTGAAGTCCCCCATGATTACAGCAGTTCCCTTTTTACATGCGTCAACTATTTGCAGATTTATGTTCTGACTAACAGCGTCACAGCTGTTTGGAGGTCTATAATTACACCCACTAGTGTTTTTTTCCCCTTGTTATTCTCTATCTGTACCCAAGCTGTTTCACTATCCTGATCCTTCAACGCAATATCCTTCCTCTCTATTGCCGTTATTCCCTCCCTTATTAAAAGGGCCACCCCTCCTCCCTTTCTTTCCTGTCTATCTTTCCTAATTGTCGAGTACCCCTCTATATTTAACTCCCAGTCCTGATCCCCTTGCAGCCATGTCTCCGTAATGGCCACGATATCATAACTATATATACTTAATTGCACCGTTAATTCATTTATCTTATTACGAATACTCCGTGCATTTAGATAAAGCACTTTCAGATGATTTTTACTACCCTTCCTTTCCGTTTTTGCCCCTTTTACATCTAGAGCTTTATCTTCACACATTCTGTCTCCTGTCACATTTTGACTTTCCGCTTCCCCACTGATACCCTGCTCTATTTCCTCTACCCCTGCCGTTATTACCCCCCTTGATACCTCCCCCCCGCTACTTAGTTTAAAGACCTCTCTACTGCCCTAGTTATATGATTTGCCAGGACCCCAGTCCCAGCACCGTTCAGGTGAAGTCCGTCCTTACAGAACAGATCCCCCCTGTCCCAGTACTGGTGCCAGTGGCCCAAGAAACCAAACCCATTATTCCCACACCAGTCTTTGAGCCACGCATTCAGCTTTTTAATTTTACGTACCCTCGCCGATTTGGCCCGTGGCTCAGGTAGCAATCCGGAGATCAGTACCCTCGAGGTTCTGCTTTTTAATTTATTCCCTAACTGCTCAAACTCCTTCAGCAGATCCTCCTTCCTCGTCCTTCCTATGTCATTGGTCCCCACATGGACCACGACCACTGGATCCTCCCCCTCCCTCTGCAAATTTCTCTCCAGCATCGCAGAGATATCCTTAACCCTAGCACCGGGTAGGCAACACAGCCTTCGGGACATGTTCTGCTGGCCGCAGAGAACCCTATCTACCCCCCGAATAATACTATCCCCTATCACTACGGCCTTTCTTCTAACTCCCCCCTCTTGAATGGCCTCCTGATCCACGGTGCTGCAGCCAGGTTGCTCATCCCTCCCACAGCCCCTGATCCCGTCCTTACATTGAGTAAGAGCCTCGGTCATGCTCGTCAGGGACAAGGGCTGTGGCTCCTGCCGCATCTCCTCCTGGTTCCCCCTACCTGCCTCGCTTATGGCCACACCTTCCTTTCCTTGCTCACTGCCTACTGAATTAGTTAAACTGGTCGGTGTGACCATCCCCTGGCACAAAACATCCAGGTAATACTCCCCCTCCCTGATGTACCGCAGCGTATGAAGTTGGGTCTCCAGCTCATCAATGCGGAGCTGGAGTTCCTCTAGCCTCAAACACTTACTGCAGCTGTAGGGATCTTCTACATCAATGGTGTCGACAAATTCCCACATCTCGCAGTATTGGCACATCTCCTGACCGCCCATCTTATATAAGTAATTAACTGGTCCTATTTAAGAATCCCCTACTGTATTGATACACCCCTTATTTATATAATCCTACCTCCTATAAATGGGAAAGTACTCACCCCAGCCGTAAATTACCTACTGGTTTGGCTGTCTAGTGGTAATTCCGTCCGCTCTTCCTGTCTGGTCCACTGCTCCCTTGCAGTGCGTGGCAAACCTCTTTACCTCTGTTAGTCTCTGTATGTAGGATAGTGTTATTGCGCAGGGATCACTGGTCGACGCGGGCTTGGTGGGCCGAAGGATCTGTTTCTGTGCTGTATCTCTATACTAAATCTATATTACTAAAAGTCTGATCTTGACCACTTCCTGTTGTTCTGTATGTTGATTTTAGAAAAAACGCTGCCACTTACGGCTCTGATTTTTGGCCATCTTACTTAGAGCCCCCCTACTGCACAGGACAAGAGGATTTTTCCCATCGATGAAAAATAAAAGAGTTATTAATGTTTAAAAAATGTTGAGATTCTCTGTCCTGAAGGCCACGCCCCTTCCGGAGGGACTATAAAAGTACCTCAGTCAATCTCTGCAAGATGGGGGAGCGAGAGGGTGACATCTCTCAGTCTGAGCTGTGAATAACACTGAACACATTTCTACTAAACTGTGAGTGTGGTTTTACTGACCTTGAGTGCCCTTAATGTGGTTTGAAAATGAAAATGTGGTTGGTTTGAAATAAAGCACAGCAAACGGTTGTTGGTGGTGGTTGGTTTGAAATAAAGCACAGCAAATGGTTGTTGGTGGTGGTTGATTTGAAATGGCAAATGATTAAAAGTCTTGACAAGTCCTGACTTGACAACTTCCTGTTTGCACTGTATATTGATTTTAGATAAAACGCTACCACTTATGGCTGTGATTTTTCGCCATCTTACTCAGTCCCCCTCCGCTTATCAGGTGCAAAGGATTCTTCCCATCAATGAAAAATAAAAGTGCTATTAGTGTTTAAAAAATGTTGAGAATCTCTCTCCTATCAATCATACCATGAAGGCCACGCCCATTCTGGGTGGGGGAGGGATTATAAAACCCAGAAGTATGGGTGTGGCTAAGTCTCTGCAAGATGGGGGAAGGAGCAGTCACAACTCTGTCTGAGCTGTGAATCAACTGAACACACTTATTGCCTACTGAATTGTGAGTGTGGTGTTCATGTGGTGTTTTGTGTGGTTTTATGGTGGTTTCACCCTGCTTGAAATGGTAGGAAACTGCATTTGAATTTGGTGGCCTTGCACCCTGCTTGAAGTGGCATGAAACTGCATTTGAATTTGGTGGGCTTCCACCCTGATTGAAGTGGCATGAAACTGCACTTGAATCTGGTGGCCATGCACCCTGCTTGAAATGGCATGAAACTGCACTTGAATTTGGTGGCCTTGCACCCTGCTCGAAATGGCATGAAACTGCACTTGAATTTGGTGGCCTTGCACCCTGCTTGAAGTGGCATGAAACTGCACTTGAATTTGGTGGCCTTGCACCCTGCTTGAAGTGGTACGAAACTGCATTTGAATTTGGTGGCCTTGCACCCTGCTTTAAGTAGCAGGAAACTGCACGAGTTTGGTGGCCCTGCACCCTGCTTGAAGTGGCATGAAACTGCACTTGAATTTGGTGGCCTTGCACCCTGCTTGAAGTGGCATGAAACTGCACTTGAATTTGGTGGCCTTGCACCCTGCTTGGTGACATGAAACTGCACTTGAGTTTGGTGGCCTTGCACCCTGCTTTAAGTGGCATGAAACTTCACTTGAGTTTGGTGGCCTTGCACCCTGCTTGAAGTGGTATGAAACTGCACTTGAATTTGGTGGCCTTGCACCCTGCTTGAAGTGGTACGAAACTGCATTTGAATTTGGTGGCCTTGCACCCTGCTTTAAGTAGCAGGAAACTGCACAAGTTTGGTGGCCCTGCACCCTGCTTGAAGTAGCAGGAAACTGCACAGGTTTGGTGGCCTTGCACCCTGCTTGAAGTGGCATGAAACTGCACTTGAATTTGGTGACCTTGCAACCTGCTTGGTGACATGAAACTGCACTTGAGTTTGGTGGCCTTGCACCCTGCTTGAAGTGGCATGAAACTGCACTTGAGTTTGGTGGCCTTGCACCCTGCTTGAAGTGGTATGAAACTGCACTTGAATTTGGTGGCCTTGCACCCTGCTTGAAGTGGTAAGAAACTGCACTTGAATTTGGTGGCTTTGCACCCTGCTTGAAATGGTAGGAAACTGCATTTGAATTTGGTGGTCTTGCACCTTGCTTGAAATGGAATTTCAAGGAATAGCCGTGAGTGAGCTGCCAGCACATCAGACGTGAGTGAGCTGCCAGCACATCAGGCTTGAGTGACTGAGCTGCCACCCCAAGAATCCATTTGGCCCACAATGTCCATGCTAGCCCTCTGGAACCAGTCCCTTCAGCCCACAACACCCATATTAGGCGCATTGGATTTGGTGGAGAGGTGGAATATTGCGTTGGGCAGCCCTCCCTTGAGAACATGGGACTCAACGGGTCCCACTTAGTCTAGTTAAAACTAAAATTTGCCTATTTGTAATTTCATATCCTTGTGCTATGTCAATGGCATATTGGAGAGTCAGTTAATCATCCCTTCCAATGAGAGACTTCTGGACCTCTTTGTAGAATGTTCCCCATATGAGTTGGTCAAACACTCTGTCACTGAGAAGATGTCACACTCAGTTTCAACTGTAAAGAGCCTGTCCCACTATGGCGACCTAATTTCTGAGTTTAGAAGAGATTGTGCTTGCCATAAACTCGCAGCATGGTCGACACGTGGTCCTGGGAGGTCACTCTAACTCTCCTTCATGCTTGAGAGAAGTTCCAGCATACTCGCTTGGTTTGGTTGAGGAAAAATTTTCAGCATGCTGAAAAATTTTCTGCGAGTAAAAATTGGTCGGCATGGTTCTTTTGAACTCGTAGTGCAGTGGTGGTGGGGTCGCTATGTAGTTATAGGTACTCGAGGTAGCCGTAGGCAATCTCCTTTGCTGACCGGGCATTTTAATTGGCTCATTGGGGGAAAAAACGTAAGCACGAGTTTTCAGAACCAAGAAAAACCGACCGGTAATGTTAAATGCCCGCTAAACTTTATTAAAAGTTGTCTGGCTTCTTAAAGGTGTCTCCACTCCTTCTCGGCCCCTCCCCCCCCCCCCCCCCCCCGCTCTTTTAAAGGACTTACGTACACTATGCCAGCCGTCTTCTGCCTTCCTGTTCATCGCGGGTGTGAATTTCAGACAGCCCTCCCCCGCTTTCCCTGGCCCCCCACCTTTGCGATGTGTGTGTGTGTGTGTGTGGGTGTGTGTGGGTGTGTGGGTGTGTGGGTGTGTGGGTGTGTGTGTGTGTGTGTGGGTGTGTGGGTGTGTGGGTGTGTGTGTGTGTGGGTGTGTGTGTGTGTGGGTGTGTGGGTGTGTGGGTGTGTGGGTGTGTGGGTGTGTGGGTGTGTGGGTGTGTGGGTGTGTGGGTGTGTGGGTGTGTGGGTGTGTGTGCTGACGGTCAATCCAGCTCGCGGTTTCTTTGCTGACGGTTGAACCAGCTCACGGTTTCTCAGGCGAGTGCCCTCGAGCTTGAAGGTCAAAGAAAGTTGCTAAAAAGTCACGTAAGTGGGACAGGCCCTTAACAATATAACGCTGGTGTACTTGGTCCACATAGTTAATCAACAAGAAGCAGATGCCTGGTCTTCAATAACCGCCCTAATTCAGTGAGTGAGCAACACCTTGTTATCCATGAGGTTGAGACAAAAGGCCATTGCAAAACATTTTTGGTCTCTACAAAGTATTTGAAGATGGCAAAAATGGTACAATTGTCACTGTTAATAGCTTGTAGAATAAGAATACCATCTCTTTTTAAGAAGTTCGCTTTCATCCCAGTGCCAACATTTTTTTTAAGTGCCTAATGATTACAAGCTCAAGTTCAAGTTACATTTATTGTCACATACACCAATTGGTGCAGTGAAATTTGAGTTACTATGCAGCACACAAATAAGATAAACACAACACTATAGAATTTAACATAAAACATCCCCGACAGCGGAATCAACGTTTCCCACTGTGGGGGAAGGCAACAAAGTTCAGTCATCTTCCTCTTGTTCACCCGTGTTCGGGGCCTATTGAGGCCTCCGCAGTCGCCGCAACGGCGGCCCGATGTTTCAGGCCCTCTCGCCAGGATGATCGGAGTTCCGGCGTCAGAACGGAAGAACACTGCCAGCGGCTTGGATTTTCCGAATAGGCCACTTCCTACCGAAGACCGCGGCTCCAACACTGGCGATCCTCAACGAAAGATCCCAGGCTCCGTGATGTTAAAGTCAGCGCCGCCCACAGCTGGAAGCTCCGCAGACCACAGCTCCACGGTGTTAAAGTCGGCAGTCCCAACACTCCGGAGCACCAACACGGCGATCCAGGTAAGGCATCGCCCGCTCCGCGATGATAATTCAGTGCTGCTCCCTCAATGTCAGGAAAGTCCGAGCCAATCCAGATGGTAGGCCGCGATGGGGGGGGGGGGGCGAAGATGCGGCTTGGAGAAAAGACGCATCCTCGACCAGGTAGTGACTGAGAAAATGGTTTCCCCCTCCTCCCCCACCCCCCCACATAAAAAGACTAAAAGACCTCCAAAAACAAACTTTTAGACAGACTAATAATAACAAAAAGGATGAAAGGACAGACAGCTGCTAGCTCCGTAGATTGCAATCAGTAAAGATAAGTGATGTTGGATGATAATTCTCAACACTGATGGTCCTCAAAGATGATGAGGCAAAGATAAGGAAGGGGATAGAGAGCTTGGTAGCATGGCATCAGGGCAACAACCTCTCCCTCAATGTCAGCAGAATGAAGAAGCTGGTCATTGACTTCAGAAAGCGAGGTGTAGTACACACCCCAGATTGTATCAATGGTGCTGGAGTGGAGATGGTTGAGAGCTTAAAGTGTCTATGTGTAAATGTTGTCAACAGTTTGTCTTGTTCAAACCACATTGTTATTTTGGCTTAAGAAGCACACCAATGCCTCTACCTCATCAGAAGACTAACAAAATTAGGTATGTCTCTAATGACTCTTAGCAATTTCTTTAGATGCACCACAGAGGTCATCCTATTGGGATGCATCACCGCTTGATATGACAACTGCTCTTGCCAAGACCACACAAAATTGCAGAGAATTGTGAACAGCCTAGTCTATCACACAAACCAGCTGACCTCTTTCTCATCTCCACGCTGCCTCATAATCAAGCACCAACTACATCCTGGTCATTCTCTCATCTCCCTGCTTCCATGGGAAAGAAGATACAAAATCATGAAAGCACATATCAACAGTTTCAAAAACAGCTTTTATCCCTTGATATCAAACTCTAGATGTTAAGGATGAATTCCCAAACTTGTTGTGGATTTGCACCTCTATTTTGTCTGCACTTTGTAGTGTAACATTATATTCTGCATTCTCTTTTACACTACCTCCTGCATGGTATGATTTACCTGGATAGCACGAAAACAAACTTTTTCTCTGTATCTCCGTACATACGAAAATAATAAATCAATACCAATACCAATACCAATACCAAGGGCAGCCCAGTGACACAGCGCCAGAGACCTGGGTTCGATTCTGACTTTGGGTGCCGTCTGTACAAAATTTGTACTTACTCCCTGTGAACATGTGGGTTTTCTCTTGTTGCTCCGGTTTCCTGCTACACTCCATAGACATATAGGTTTGTAGTTTAATTGGCTACTGTAAAATTTTAATTGTCCCAAGATTGTAGGATAGTTTTAGTTTTAGAGATACAGCACAGAAACAGGCCCTTTGGCCCACCGGGTCCATGCTGACCAGCAATCCCCGCACATTATCACTATCCTATACCCACTATGGACAATTTTTACATTTACCAAGCCAATTAACCTACATACCTCTACGTCTTTGGAGTGTGGGAGTGTAAATATGCTCCTAAAGTTTACCCCCCCCCCCCCAAGTTCAGTTCAGTAAAACACTGACAAGCACTGGACCAACTATTCTTCATTATTTTAGAATGAACACAAATTCCCCTATACAATACCTAAGCCACTGCAGGTTCGATCCTTGTCTCTGCCTGGCCAAGCCCTTCAGCCTCGTGCAAGCAGACACACTCCAAAAGGTCATGCAGTCCCAAGCGCTCTTCCAGAAGATCGACACCGATCTAAAATGGAGAAACCTTTTATAGGTCCACGAACCATGAGGGGCCGAACTACATAGGAGTGGTCTCTTTACAATCCAATCAAACATATTAATTACATCAATTACATTATTGACAGTTCCCCAAACCAATTACAGAGTCTTCAATACAATGTTTCTCTCAAGAGCTTCTAAAAGGAACTGAAACCAACTGAATAATGCAACATTTACCCTGGAACTCAAAACAAATTTTTCCAAGGCTCAACATTTTGACCAATCAACAAACAGTGGGTTAACTGTATCGCAAGATTATTTACACTATTTTCAATCCCCTTTGCAGCGATCCAATCAAAACGATGCATTTAAGTTTATTTTGCAGAGTTGTTATACATTTTATCAATTAGGAGGAACATAGAAGAACACCTGGGTCCTTCACCATCCTGCATATCAATCTAGGCTTAGACTGGCTGGCGCCATTCACAGCCTGTAAATTTCCACTGACAAAGGTTAAGCAATTCGGACAAATGCAGGGATCCTCCATTTTATGGTGTCTTTAATTTGGTCAATATTAACAGGAGGAAACCGAAGATCACGGAGAAAATCTATGCAGGTCACAGGGAAAAGGTACAAACTCCGTACAGACAGCAATAGACAATAGGTGCAGGATAAGCCATTCGGCCCTTCGAGCCAGCACCACCATTCAATGTGATCATGGCTAATCATCCCCAATCAGCACCCCGTTCCATCCTTCTCCCCATATCCCCTGACTCCGCTATCTTTAAGAGCCCTATCCAGCTCTCACTTGAAAGTATCCAGAGAACCGGCCTCCACCGCCCTCTGAGGCAGAGAATTCCACAGACTCACAACGCTCTGTGAGAAAAAGTGTTTCCTCGTCTCCGTTATAAATGGCTTACCCCTTATAAAGGCCAACATGCCATTTGCTTTCTTCACTGCCTGATGTACCTGCATGCCTACTTTCATTGAACAAGGACCCCCAGATTCCGTTGTATTTCCCCTTCTCCCAACTTGACACCAATTAGATAGTAATCTGCCTTCCAGTTTTTGCTTCCAAAGTGGATAACCTCACATTTATCCACATTAAACTGCATCTGCCATGCATGCAGTTTCGATCCCAACAGCACCCATCGTCGTGATCGAACCCGGGAATCCAGCGCTGCATTCGCTGTCAGGCAGCAATTCTAGTGCTGCGCCACTGTGCCACCCTTAAGTGCTGGCGTACGGGGTGATTGCTGGTCGGCTCGAACTTTCTGGGCCGAAGGGGCTGTTTCCACACTGTATCGCTAAAATAAAGTCTAAAGACGGTGTAAAATTGCGTTATCCACTATGCATCAATGCAGTTTTCCACTTTTCAAGATTTTTTTTGGTAATGGTGCAAATAATTTCAAGCCTCACAAATGTTGAGGAAACAATAATACTGATAACATAAGAAACCAAAATGTAATTATGGAATCTGTGTTGTTCAGCTTATCTTTTCATTCCTGTTTGGCTTGCACAGACTTCAGGATGCAATTAAGCATCACGAAAACCAACTAGACGAGGAATGAAAGATCAGGAAACCAACATAAGGAACATGTGTCATACAAGAGAGCAAGGAGAAAGTTATTATTTTTGTGTATAACTAATTTAGATTTAACAAACATTTACAATGAGTTTCAGGAAGTTATGAGTTACAATGAGTTACCCGCTCACCAGGAAGCGAGCGGGTAAGATCATCTCTGACCCCTCTCACCCTGGCCACAAACTCTTTGAAGCACTTCCCTCTGGAAGGCGACTCCGGTCTGTCAAAGCCGCCACAGCCAGACATAAAAACAGCTTTTTTCCACGAGTAGTAGCTCGACTCAATAACCAAAAGTCTGCAGCCTAATATTGCTCTGGTATTTTATTTCATTCACATGTTTAAACTATATTATTTCATTCACATGTTACTATATTTCGTCCTATTACTTGCGAGCGGAGCACCAGGGCAAATTCCTTGTATGTGTACATTCTTGGCCAATAAACACTCATTCATTCATTCATTCTCCAGCTCTGCGATCAATCAAGACTGACAGGGGGCTTATTTTCTATGTATTCATTCAGCAATAAAAATTATTTCCATAATATCAGATTGATGAAAAGTTCAATCTATTCCTCTCGAATCCTCCACATTTCAAGTTGCCGCTCTGCCTTCTCCACTCCAAGGACAACAAGCACAGCCAACCCACCCTCTTCTCATACTTGAATAATTCCAAATAGAATTTATTTATTGATTTTTTCAAGAAGGGTAGATCATTTGAGCAGCGCAATGACAGTTGAAATTTAATCCTTAAGTCTGAAGTGATACATTTTGGGAGATCAAATAAGGGTCGGACATTCACAAAAAATGGTAGACTCAAGGGAATAATGAGAATAACAAAGTATGTGTCCGTCCAAACTACCCAGAAGGCAGCACAATGGGCCAACAGGATGGTAAAGAAGACATATGTGATGCTGGCCTTCAGTAGGTGGGGCAGAGATTATAAGAGCTGGGAATTTATGGTAAAGCTTTACAAAGCACTGACAAGGCTGTTTTGGGGTAAATATGTGCAGATTTATTTGTGGTATAGAAAGGACCTGGTTATTTTGGTGAAGGTTCATAAGAGATTCAGGATTTTCCTTGGGATGGACTGTCTCAGTTATATGGAGAGACTGAATAAACCGGATTTCTAGGACTGGGGACCTGATAGAAGTGCACACAATTTTTATAGGCATTGAGAGGGCAAGTAGTAAATGTTTCCCAAGGCAGAACCATCTGTAACCATGGGATTAAGGTGCGCAGTAAAACATTTGGAGGGAATACAAGAGACTGGAATTTGTGATGCTCTCCCTGACAGGATGATAACGACAGCGACATTCACAACATTTAAGTATCGAGACGAAGACATGGATTGCTGAGGCATAGAAGACTACCGTGCAAGTGCTGAGAAATAGGATTAGTATAGATGAATAATTAATGGTCAGAATGAACAGGGTGACTGAAAGGCCTGTTTCTGCATTGTTTGACACAATAACCTGAAATAACATGTTCTTGGGAGTCTAATACTCGGTTCAAACACGTACATGCCAGAACACATACTATTTAAAGAAATAAATGCACATTTGTCCTTGGCAAATTAATGATGTTCAATCATTAATCTAATGAACTACCACCGATGTTATTTCATTGATTTACATAAAACGTAACTAATATAGGGTTGATGCAAAAAAAGCAGTTCACTCAGTTCAATGCAGCAGAACATTTGTGTGGTGAGCCACAAACTTAAACTGGATATAAAAATGACAACTATATAACAAATCTGGAATCATAACAAAGCTTGTGTCAAGTTCACATTTTTTGAAGGATAATTATAAGTTTCAGTGAAAAACTGTAGTTCATCTCTTTTGAATATGGAGACACTGGTCTCCAATGATCTTCAGGGCACATTCCACTGTCTCTTATGCCTAAATCAATTAAAGATTAATAGTCAAACGTTATTACAAGCAGGTAGTAATTAGTGGACTTCTTCCACTGCAGGTTTTGATTTTAAAACAGAATCTTTTTAAAATGCACATTAGCCTGGGGTGGAGGGGAGGGGTTGCGGGATGTTGGCGGCAGGAAATAGCTGTCTAATTAATTACCCTGATGGTTGTAGTTAGCAACAACAAAAAATTGAATATTAAAAGTCAGATCACAACATTCCCGCAAACCAATCTATGCTCTCAAAACTCTTGTGTAATTGACATGCTTCAGCCCATTATCCAGTGGTTTGGATAAGAATGAATAGAGGCTTGTCTGTTTTTGGCATCACGTATGGCCTCTCCTCTTTCATTCACTCCAGTCTACATATTTTATTGTAGCGTTAATCTTAAATCCTGCTGGAGATATGAGCCTAAAGTTTCAAGGAGTGGGGTATGGGATTCCTGCCCACTTCTCTGGGATGCCAATAGACAATAGGCGCAGGAGTAGGCCATTCGGCCCTTCGATGATGCCACCCCGAATGCTGGAGCAAGTACAATATTCAGAGTCGATGTGAACATCTGCCGCAGTGATAAGGGTCACTCCCCACAGAGAAGGCAGAAACCAGGACTGCACTCTGCCTCTTCAATAAGGAACCTGAAGGAAAATTTGTGCCAAAAAAATATTTATTTTCCAAAAAATTAAAGCATAACGATATGATGTTGATTCCTTTTTTTCCCCAATAAGATGATGAAAATAATCTATGTTGACTTTCAGATTTTGGGGATTCATCCCAGGTTTGCCTGATCTTAAAGCCCAATTTCTTTTTGTGCAAATGGTAGAAAGGTAGAAACACTGTGGATAAGAGCTTCAACGGACTGCAACACCTGCTGAAATTGGTGTGTCAAAGCTAGACCATGACAATGAGTTCTACCCTTTTACTCTGAGTAATTGTGATCACACTCTGGAAATGTAATGTTATTACTCTAACATACAATATTTTGCACATGGGTATTTTTCTCTTTGCACTACTTTTGTACCACTCTATGTCTTGATTGCACTCATGAATAGCAAACAATTGTTTTCACTACATCTCAGTACATGGTACAAGAATAAACTAATACCAATACACTGCTTTTATCTACGTTTCTGCGTCAGGTAGTACACAGTAGTGTACACAGTACTACTACACTGTCTTTTTACAACAGTTAGATCACATTTGGAGTATTGTGTGTAGTTCTGGTCATTACAGGGAGATGTGGAGGCTTTGGAGAGGAAGAAGAAGAGATTTACAAGTTTGCTGCCTGGTATTTGAAAGAAGAGGTTGGACAAATGGATTGTTTTCTCTGGAGCATCAGAAGCTAAGGAGAGACCTGATGCAGGCACATAAAATTGTGAGAGGCATAGATATGGTAGTCAGTCAGAAACTTTTTCCCAGAGAGCATCGAATTAACGTCAGAGTTGTGAAGTTTAAAGGAGATATGCGGGGGGGAAAGTTTCCTTTTATAGAGAGTGACTGGAACACGCTGCTAGGGGTGATGGTGAAGACAGATATGAGACTTTTGGATAGGCATTTAAGAGACTTTTGGATAGGCACATGAATATGCAGGGAATGGTGTGATATTGATCATGTGCAGGCAGAGGAAGTAGTTCAATTGGATATCATGTTCGGCACAGACATTGTAGGCCTAAGGTCCTGTTCCTGTGCTGTACCATTCTATGTTATCTAATGGAGAGATTAGAGAACCAAATGGGAAAACATATTCCAATGCATTGTTTGTGAATTCAATGCAAGTGCTAACATGACACCGCTAGAAGTGGGTGTCAGTTAGATTTTATGAAGTCACACTCATGCTATCGGCAATTAATGCATTTGGATGGAAAAATCTCACCAGACCAGCCAAACTCCCTACAAGCCCAGGATTTGCCCTTCTGACTTCCGACACTGAGCACCAGAAGTGTGAGCTCATTAAGTGTATTCTAAAGTGTGAAGCAATTAAAGTAAAGGCCTGCCAAAAGATAAAATCGCACATGATTCACGGTTTAATTATATAAACGTCCTATAGTTTTGATTAAAATTTTCTATTCCCAAGAATAATTGCAATTTCGGTGTGAGATTGAACCACAAATGTATATAAGATCACACCCTGGAACCATGGGTAGATGATAAATAGGTTGACTGCACAGCAGAAGGAAAATAGAAGAAAACAGGAACGGAAAATGTAAAATGAAACAGGCAAAATATGTAGCGAGTAGTTGCGGACGCTGGTTTAAAACGAAGATAGACACAAAAAGCTGGAGTAACTCAGTGGGTCAGGCAGCGTCACTGGATAAAAGTACATCTGAAGAAGGGTCTACATCCAAAAAGTCACCTATTCCTTTTCTCCAGAGATGCTGCCTGACCTGCTGAGTTACCCCAGCTATTTATTTTTGTCCAAAGAAACAGGCTGTCGTGCCGACAGCATCCTTGTCTACAACAGATGTCAATGTTCTGTGTCATGGTCATTCAACAGAATGGGGTGGCGGGGGGCGGCGAAGGAAGACGAGGTAGCTTGCTCATGAATCAAATCAAAGGGAATGGCAGTGGCAGTGAGGAGCACAGCTAAAAGGCAAACCGATCAGTTTGCTTCAAGAATCTGACCTGCTGAGACGTTCCAGCATATTCCATTTTAATTTCAGAATTTTTCACTTCTTTGTTCTGATTTCTACCTGCGGTTGAAGAAATGTTTGGTACTTAAACGTAAACCAGGAAGTGAAAGGATGAATTCGCTTTCTAACACATAGAGAGCCAAATAATATGTGAACAGTTGAGAAAGCAAAGGAAGAGGATTGTGGATGACTTGAAAATGCATTAAAAATAGTTCTAAATTTTAAACCAACAAAAGGCAGAGCCACAAGGAACTGCAGATACTGGAATTCTGCGTAGAAAATAAAATGCTAAGGTAACTCATCGGATCAGGCAATATTTCCGGAGGACGTGGATGGTACCATTTTGTGTTGGGCTCCTTTTTAAGACTCTGAAGAAGAGTTTAGACCCGAACCATCATCTCTCCGCGTCCTCCGGAGATGCCAGGTGACCCTCTGAGTTGCTGCATCACTTTGTTTTCTTTGAAAGCAGGGGGACCTCATAAATTAAAGCAGATACATTCTGGATACTTATTTCAAGCTGTGTTCAGAAGGAGATAGACAAATCTTTGGAATAGTCAGTCTCTTTGCTTGGGCTTGGGGGCATAAGCCGTACAAGTGTAGTCCAATGTGAGTTCTAATCAGTTAAGGGATTCTCTGCAAATGGTGGCACAGCAGTGGAGTTGCTGCCTTACAACACCAGAGACCTGGTTCGATCTTGACCACGGGTGCTGTCTGTACGGAGTTTATATGTTCTCCCCATGACCACCATAATTTTCTCCGGATGCTTTTGTTTCCTCCAACACTCCAAAGACGTATTCTTCAATTACGGGGAGAAAAAATGAGGTACGAAGGTAAGCTAGCCAAGAATATAAAGGAGGATAGTAAAAGCTTCTTTAGGTATGTGAAGAGGAAAACATTAGTTAAGACCAAAGTTGGACCATTGAAGACTGAAAAAGGTGAATTTATTATGGGGAACAAGGAAATGGCAGACAAGTTGAACAGGTACTTTGGATCCGTCTTCACTAAGGAGGACATAAACAAACTCCCTGGTGTACTAGTGGCCAGAGGATCTAGGGTGACAGAGGAACTGGAGGAAATGCACATTAGGCAGGAAATGGTGTTGGGTAGACTGATGGGACTGAAGGCTGATAAATCCCCAGGGCCTGATGATCTGCATCCCAGGGTACTTAAAGAGGTGGCTCTGGAAATCGTGGACACATTGGTGATAATTTTTCAATGTTCTATAGATTCAGGATCAGTTCCTGTGGATTGGAGGGTAGCTAATGTTATCCCACTTTTTAAGAAAGGCGGGAGAGAGAAAACAGGGAATTATAGACCAGTTAGCCTGACATCGGTGGTGGGGAAGATGCTGGAGTTAATTATAAAATAAGAAATAGCGGCACATTTGGATAGCAGTAACAGGATCGGTCTGAGTCAGCATGGATTTACGAAGGGGAAATCATGCTTGACTAATCTTCTGGAATTTTTTGAGGATGTATCTAGGAAAATTGACATGGGGAGCCAGTGGATGTAGTGTACCTGGACTTTCAGAAAGCATTTGATAAGGTCCCACATAGGAGATTAGTGGGCAAAATTAGAGCACATGGTATTGGGGGTAGAGTGCTGACATGGATAGAAAATTGGTTGGCAGACAGGAAACAAAGAGTAGGGATTATCGGGTCCCTTTCAGAATGGCAGGCAGTGACGAGTGGGGTACCGCAAGGCTCGGTGCTGGGACCGCAGCTATTTATAATATAAATTAATGATCTAGATGAAGGGATTAAAAGTAACATTCGCAAATTTGCAGATGACACAAAGCTGGATGGCAGTGTGAACTGTGAAGAGGATGCTATGAGGATGCTATGAGGATGCAGGGTGACTTGAACAGGTTGGGCGAGTGGGCAGGTGCATGGCAGATGCAGTTTAATGTAGATAAATGTGAGGTAATCCACTTTGGTGGCAAAAACAGGAAGGCAGATTATTAAATAAATGGTGTCAAGTTGGGAAAAGGGGAAGTACAACGGGATCTGGGGGGGTGGGTCCTTGTTCATTAGTCACTGAAAGTAAGCATGCAGGTTAAGCAGGCAGTGAAGAAAGCGAAAGATGGCCTTCATAACAAGAGGAGTTGAGTATAGGAGCAAAGAGGTCATTCTGCCGTTGTACAGGGTGCTAGTGAGACCACACCTGGAGTATTGTGTGCAGTTTTGGTCTCCAAATCTGAGGTAGGACATTCTTACTATTGAGGGAGTGCAGTGTAGGTTCACCCGGTTAATTCCCGGGATGGCGGGACTGTCATATGTTGATAGAATGGAGCGGCTGGGCTTGTATACTATGGAATTTAGAAGGATGAGAGGGTTTCTTATTGAAATATATAAGATTATTAAGGGTTTGGACACGCTAGAGGCAGGAAACATGTTCCCAATGTTGGGGGAGTCCAGCACCAGGGGTCACAGTTTGTAAATTGTCCCTTGTGTGTGTAGGATAATGTTAGTGTCCGGGGATCGCTGGCCAGCACGGACTCAGTGGGCCGAAGGCCCTGTTTCTTTCCTGCATCTCTAAACTAAAACTAGTCCTCAACATTCTCACATTTCAGACGCAATGTTGGACATGATAGTCTATCTATGCAGATACACTACAGGGGGAATTCTCCATAGCTGGGATGGAAAGAAACTCCCTGTCACTATTCCGATCGATGTTACTAACATTTGTTACTTGAAATCAAATCTGAACTAAAGTGGTAATTGAATAGAACTAATGACAAGAACAGGTGGTTTCTTACTTCAGTGGGATACTGTCACTGCCCTCATACTTAAAACACATTCCCAAAGAAAACTTTGAGACTGGAAAAACCAGGATGGCAGAGTGGTGCAGCGATCGAATTGCTGCCTTACAGTGCCAGAGACCCGAGTTCAATCCTGAATGTAGATTGGTTATGCATGTCAACCAATCATATATAAATTAGCATCACTAACCCCACCCCACTGTAACGTTTATACTAACACTTGCTTCCGGCACTGCTCAGTTCGAGCAGCAGTTAGGATGTTCTGACAACTAATCATCCTCTATGCTGTTAAAGTCTATATGCTGATTAAAGATGACTTTGGATCTCATAGTGTGTATGACTCCCGTTTACACTCCTGTTTACACTGACCAATAGTGCTGTTTGTACAGAGTTTGTACTTTCTCCGCATGACCTGCGTGGGTTTTCTCTGGGTGCTCCATTTTCCTCCCACACTCCAAAGACGTACGGGTTTGTCGGTTAATTGGCTTCGGTAAAATTGTAAATTGACCTTGGTGTGTGTAGGATAGTATTAGTGTACAGGGTTTGCTGGTCGGCGCGGACTCTGTGGGACGAAGGGCCTGTTTCTGTGCTGTGTCTCTGAACTAAACTAAACACTCTGGTGATTGTTGAAATTGTGGGTGAGCTCAGTATCTTTTAGGCTCAGTAACACCATGGCAGTGAAGTGGGACTGACAGGGTAGCTGAAGTCTGGCACAGACATGATGGCGGGATGACATCTTAATGATGCTAAGAATGTTTTTGTACAAATTATAGTCTTTAGAAGGATCCTGGAGTAGATACTACACATGCCTTTTCTCTTCTGTTTCTCCTTTCATATCTAATGTGGTTAAGAAATTAAGTAATGCTGTCTCAGCAACTTTCTTCTTGTTTTATTGCAGAGTGCAGATTCTGAACCAGCATGGTGCCTGGAACTGAACCCCTCCCTGTGGTGACCATAAACACGGAGGTAGAATTCTACCTTCCGTAACTAATGCAGACCTGCACCAGTTTCATAGTATGTTTCCATGAATCAGTGTCCCTTGCTAGGCTTTGAGCAATCAGCACCTGTAGGAAAATCTGCGGGCAACGTGCCCGTAATTGTTTGATCCATACCATCTGCTTTGGAACTTCCCAGCATCCTGGAGCTCACGGGCTTTTACTGTGAGACCTTGTGCAGGACTCTCTGCTGTTCCCCGTGATGGGTTTATATGTGGTATTGGCTATTTTAATTAAATCTGCCAACCAATTTGTTTGCATTACACACCGATATCCCTGTAATGAACGGGTGTAGTTTCCTTAGATAAGTTCATGATAGGCCGGAAAAGTTATTTTCACTTCATAATTATTAAAGGGAAAAAAAAGGTTGGAAATTAAAAAAAGCATGCAACAGATAGCTGCTAGCTCAAGAAAATCAAAAGGTTAGCAGCACAGATGTAATCATCATTATCAATGAAAATAAATGGTTTCCTTCAAGCTCTGCATATCCAGCATTATCCGTTTTGCCTTCTCGTCCTTTGCTGAACTTTTGTTTGTCAGTCACGATGCAGAAGAGGGGCAAAGATGACCTCCACCCATACTCAGATCGGCACATGAGATTCCTTCCACCCTATATAACAAGGGCAACCTTAAAAAAAAGTATTTACCTCAGCATGTCAGGCAGCATCTCTGGAGAAACGGAATCAAGACCATTCCTCAGACTGAGAGTCAGGGCAGTCTGAAGAAAGGTCTCGACCCAAAACAACACCTATTCATTTTCTCCAGAGATGCTGCCTGGTCCACTGAGATACTCCAGCTTTTTGTGTCTATCTGCGGCTTAAACCAGCATCTGCAGTTCATTCCTCCACAAATGTCTTTACCTTGCAGGTTCATTCCCAACTATTCTGATGAAAATGGGACAATTCTCTCATTTACTGCTTTTACTTCAGAGCATCCCCTTGTTAGTCGGGCTAATTTTACCTAACTGGAGGCATATACACAATTCACTTACAGTGCCAGGCCCCAGATAGGCGGCAGCCTCATCTTAGCCACTGCAAAGCAACCCAGCACAGAAAAATGTACAAATGATCTTTTATAGTGTCATTTATATTTTCATTCTGACTATAAAACATTTAAAAGTTGTGTGAATTTACACTTTTTCATCATTTGGTTTCTGACAAGTAATAACCTGTCACAAAATTACTTCATGCCTGTAAAATCCTAACAATGAACAGATATAAAAAATTCAGAGAGAATTTTTCCATTTAGTCAATAAAGGTTACCTAGACACAATCTACGTATGTCATTGCAGACAATATACAGTTTACTCAGTTAGACCTATTGATAACATATTTTGATCAAGATACTCCAAGGTGTTTCTCTGATGTGTTTCAGTGCTGTGCAGAAAGAAAATTGGCTATTTTTAAATAGAACATAATTGAATGCGACCTGGGTTGATTTGTTTCAATCCAGAAATATGAGCAGGCACATATGGTCAGTAGTTGCACTTACAGTGATGATGCTGTTTCCTTATTAATTGCACCTACGCCAATGTTGTTCCTGTGTTAAGCTCCCTCAGGGCTTTGCCTGGGAAATTAGGTCACGATCTTCTAAGGTGCACCTGACATCGGGACTCTCAGAAGAGCCGTGACATAATCCCTGCACACGTCATACTTGAGGTGAGAAAATTATTGCACAGTGCCCCATCATCTCACTCCATCCAGCTCATCAATCTCACCCAATTACATTCAATGACCCATCTCTCAACACTTCCAAGCCTCCCTCCCCATCAACTAACTCACTGCCTGATATTTACTTAATTGAAGGTAGACACAAAATGCTGGAGTAACTCAGTGGGACAGGCAGCATCTCTGGAGAAAAGGAATGGGTGACGTTTCGGGTCGAGACTGAAGAAGGGTCTCGACCTGAAACTTCACCCATTCCTTCTTTCCAGAGATGCTGCCTGTCCCACTGAGTTACTCCAGCATTTTGTGTCGACCTTTGATTTAAACCAGCATCTGTAGTTCTTTCCAAACACATTTACTTCATTCATTTCATTTATGACCTTTATTTAGGGCGACATGGTGGCGCCGCGGTAGAGTTGCTGCCTTACAGCGAATGCCGCGCCGGAGACCAGGGTTCGATCCTGACTACGGGTGCTGTCTGTACGGAGTTTGTACGTTCTCCCCGTGACCTGCGTGGGTTTTCTCCGAGATCTTCGGTTTCCTCCTACACTCCAAAGTCGTACAGGTATGTAGGTTAATTGGCTTGGTAAATGAAAAAATGGGTATAGGATAATGTTAATGTGCGGGGATCGCTGGTCAGCATGGACCCGGTGAGCCGAAAGGGCCTGTTTCCGTTCTGTATCTTCTCTAAACTAAACATGACCACTCTACCCAGGAGACACATCCACTCCCACCCAACTGATTGCTTCTCCACTCCAACACAGACTCTACAATCACTTCCCAACCCTTTGGTTCTGACGCTGATCAATCCTAAATCTGGACTTCTGACCTTTTAGCCCGACGCCCAAATAAACCTCGCTCCCCAAATGTCCAAAACCTGTTGAACCTTCAGTTTCCAAATCCAAGACATGTCCAGACAGCAAGGCTATAATCCATCCTTTGATCAAGGTTCCAACTTCACTCTTCATTTGATCTCCTCTCTCAAGATTTCCTGACCCCGATCACTCAAAGACTTACACGATGCCTTCCTCATTCACTCACTCTGCAATAGCATAGCTTGCACAGGAAAGTGTAAAGGCCATTCATTAGCACCAACCTGATCTCAGTAATCGGAAATTTTTGATGGAAGAGGTCCGTAGTCATTTATGTACCCTGACCATTTAGTGCTCCGTTCTAGCAAAATGGTATTTCTAAATTATTATGTACAAAAATGCAAGGATAAAAATATCTCCAACTGAAATAATCCATGTAAAATATAACAAGTATTTTTCACTTCACTCTATGCACCACTGGTAAAGTAAGAAAGGTTTTGAGCTCAGAAAATCTATTTTATTAATATTTTAATTTGTATATATAAATGTTTTCTAAAATGTTGAGAAGTGTGGAAATGATCTACTTTATTATAAGTAGATGTGATCCACAATCTGCTTAAATAGTCTGGCAACACATGAAGAGGCCGCTTGTGAAGGTAGCTTCATGGAACCTGAGCCCAGCATGCAGTCAACATATTCAGCACAAGGAGCAAAAGAAAGACATCTAAACCTGCGTAGTTTCCGTTAAGAATTGTTCAATGGCATATTAAAGCTTCCTCAAATTAAGCTTTTAAAGCTATGTTTGTAAAAACAAATAATTTTTCATGATACAAAACATAATGCAAAGAATGTCAAGAAGATATGTCCTTCAAAAACTGTGCTTTTAAACGTTTATAAATAATCACAGTTATTCCACTTCATTTAAGGAAGATTTTTGTCCTTTCAGAAAATCTCATATAATGATATTGGGGCTACTGATACCTTGCCAACACATTGGCAGGAACATAGAATGCACAAGTGATTAGGAATTGCATCAACATTTCAACCCATGATCAATTTTTGAACTTTCTTCTGTAAGTCTTGCTATGTGATGGGTGCAACTAAAACATGTTCTCCTTGAAATTAACCCCAGAAATGAGAGGAGAGGAGGGAAATGCATCCCGACGAATTGTGTACACAGTCACATTATTTCAACAGCGGTTAGTGAACATCCATTGTCATCCTCAGATCCCCTTTAAAGCGCCTTCCTCTCTTCTTAAATGTATGGGCCTCCTGTGTTTTATAGCCCACCAATAGGAAAAGATTTTGACCATCCACCTAATCTGTGCCTTTTATAATTTTATATACCTCTATCTGCTCAATCAACTTCCTTCCTGGGAAAACAAGTACATAACTACAATCCAGACAATATCCTGGTGTCATTCTCCTGTGCAATCTCATCCTTCCTATACTGTTGACAAACAGAATCAAACACAATGCACCTAGTGCAGTCTAACCAGTAAATTGAAACATAATATCCCAACTCTTGTATTCTATGGTACACAAAATTGCTGGAGGAACTCAGCGGGTGCAGCAGCATCTATGGAGCGAAGGAAATAGGCGACGTTTCGGGCCGAAACCCTCTATGGCTTGACCTATGAAAGCAAACATGTAATATGTCATGTTTAAGAAGGAACTGCAGATGCTGGAAAATCGAAGGTAGACAAAAATGCTGGAGAAACTCAGTGGGTGAGGCAGCATCTATGGAGCGAAGGAAAAAGGCAATGTTTCGGGTCGAAACCCTTCTTCATCTTCTTCACCTTAATGACCCATGTTGCCACTTTCACAGAACAGTGGACTTAGATTGTGTAGGAAGGCACTGCAGGTGCTGGTTTAAGTTTGCCGAAGCATAACCCATTCCTTCTATCCAGTGATGCTGCCTGGCCCGCTGAGTAACTGCAGCATTTTGGGTCTAGCTTTGGTGTAAATCAGCACCTGCAGTATCTTGGTCCCTTGGTCTTTCTATTCATCAAGATCCCTTCGTCCCCTGCCACTGACTGTGCATGTTCTACCCCCATATGACTTGACAAAATGGGTCACCTTGCACTTTTTGGGATTCAATTCCATTTGCTAACACTTCATCAATTTTCCATCTGTCCTTTATCCTGCGAGAAGCTGGTTTCCACAACACTACTGATTTTCAACCCATCAGCAAATGTACCAATCATACCATCTCCTACATTCACGTTGAATTTCGTGTGATATCCCAGCAGGGGTGTCCGTGGGTCATACTGGATTGCTGGATTGTGATCTGGGAATCGGAGACACAGAGCAGATTCAGCTTCCCAACTTTCCCTCCGCTGCCCCATCCTAATCTCTCCACCCCCCACCCCACTCCTCCAGTACCAGCCTTCCCACCACCACAGCCAATGTTCCACCACTCTTGCAGAAATCCTGTCCACGCTACAGATGAGAACACTTTGACAGTCAGAAAGGTTGCAGGTCCAGTTTTACGGTCTCTCAAAGCTGTTAAATATTGAATGTTAATTTAGTTTAGTTTAGATACAGCATGGAAACAGGCCCTTTGGCCCAACGAGTTCGTGCCAACCAGCGATCCCCGCACACCAACACTATCTTACACTCACGAGGGACAATTTACAATTAAACCAAGCCAATTAGCCTATCAACTTGTACATCTTTGGAATGTGGGAGGAAGCCAGAGAAAACCCACATAGCGGGGCCGTACATCGCACGGCGCGGCCTTAATGGCAGTGGGACATTCCATCGCCCGCCTGGAGTTTCAACATCGGGGGAAATGGTGCAGGGGAGAGAAAATACTTTGCCTTACATCACAGTGAGGAGGAGATTCACTGTGATGGATGTTTGTGTGAATTGAATTGTTTGTGTGTCTTGTATTACTTTGTTTCAATGGCTGTAGAAACGGAGTTTCGTTTGAGCCTCACTGAGGTTCAAATGACATGGAATAAATATTGTAGTGTATTGTATTGTATAGATCACAGGGAGAATGTACAAACTCCGTACAGACAAGCATCCGTAATCAAGATCGAACCCGGGTTTCTGGCGCTGCAAGACAGCAACTCTACCACTGCGCCACAATCTAATGTTGCTGAATCTCCCTGAATTAAAATAATTTAAAAATATATTACTACACAAACACAAATAAATAAATTAAAAGGAACTTACTTAGATCTTACCATTCTACCCCACAGCTGTAAAATCGCCTATCACAAGAACAGGCTTGTGCATCTGCGGCAGTTTCTACTGACAGATCCCCAGTATAAGTGCAGGCAAATCCAGCATGTTAGTGCCCGGAGGTTGGAGGTCTACAGAGCCCAATGGTAAATATCAAGGAAAGGCACAAAATCCTGGAGTAACTCAGCGGGTCAGGCAGCATCTCTGGCGAACATGGATAGGGGACATTTCGGGTCCGGACCCTTCTTCAGACTGATGAAGGATCCTGCCAGTCCCAAAAAGGATCCTGCCCCGAAATGCCACCTTTCCATGTTCTCCAGGGATTCTGCATGACCCCGCTGAGTTACTCCAACATTTTGGGACTTTCCTCGATAAACCAGCATCTGCAATTGGTTGTTTTGACCCATGATGGATGCCACCAGGAAACATTGAGTAAGGACAGCCAGTAATTTCACGACTTCTGCATTCACAGGTAAGGCCTGAACTTGGGGGCACACCCAATTCCCTGTAGAAGTTCTGATTCTTTCCAGCAACCTCTGGCCCATTCATTTTCATCAAATTGTGAAAGCAGGACTGCTCTATTTAAGAAAGCCATTAGAAACTTTGTGGTATGTTTTCCCTTTTTTGGGGAAAAATCTATTTGGCAGTAAGACAGCTCACTGTCAAATTGAGCTTTTATGCTGAAGTATTGAGAGTTCTGTTTGTCATTTGAAGATCTGTGGTCATAAATCTATGCCCCTGTGTAGATCTCAGAGTTCCAACTCGCATGCAAAAAAAACTTCCGCCTCGAATGCTTTTACTTGTCTGGCTATATGACATAATTGTTGTAATTGAGATTGAGATTAATCACAGTTGATATCTTAATTATATGGATAAAATCTGGTTACATTTTGCCACAGTACAAAAACACGGCAATTATAAAATGCATAATTGTCCCAATAAAGTCAGTAAAACAAATAATATATAATTATGTTTTCTGGGGGAGGTTACAAACTTTGTGCTCATAAAGGATGAAGATATCCAAACAGGAGATGGAACATTTAGGATATTACTAGACTAAGTGGGACCCGTTGGGTCCCATGTTCACACGGGAGGACTGGTCCGACGCAATATTCCACCTCTCCACCAATTCCAATATTGGTGGCCAGTGGGGGGGGGGGGCTTTTTGGAGTGCTGGTATGGGTGTTGTTGGCTGCAGTGACTACTGGTCTCCAGAGGGCTAGTGTGAACATTGTGGGCCAAATGGATTCTTGGGGTGGCAGCTCAGTCCCTCGAGCCTGGTGTGCTGGCAGCTCACTCACGGCTGGTGGGCTGGCAGTTGACTCATGGCTATTCCTTGAAATTCCATTTCAAGCAGAGTGCTAGGCCACCAAATTCAAATCCATTTTCCTACCATTTCAAGCAGGGTGCAAAGCCACCAAATTCAAGTGCAGTTTCTTACCTCTTTGAGCAGGGTGCAAGGCCACAAAATTCAAGTGCAGTTTCATACCACTTCAAGCAGGGTGCAAGGCCACCAAATTCAGGTTCAGTTTCCTACCACTTCAAGCAGGGTGCAAGGCCACAAAATTCAAGTGCAGTTTCATACCACTTTCAAGCAGGGTGCAAGGCCACCAAATTCAGGTTCAGTTTCCTACCACTTCAAGCAGGGTGCAAGGCCACCAAATCCAAGTGCAGTTTCATACCACTTCAAGCAGGGTGCAAAGCCACCAAATTCAAGTGCAGTTTCATACCATTTCAAGGATGGTGCAAGGCCACCAAATTCAAATGCAGTTTCATACCATTTTGTGCAAGGCCACCACATTCAAATGCAGTTTCATACTATTTCAAGCAGGGTGAAACCACCATAAAACCACACAGTAGACATTCAGTGTGTTCAGTTGATTCACAGCTCAGAGTCGTGACCTCTCCCTCCCCCATCATGCAGAGACTGAGCCACACCCACACTTCCGGGTTTTATAATCCCTCCCCTTCCCACCGGAAAAGGTGTGGCCTTCATGGCGTGATTGATAGGAGAGAGATTCTCAACATTTTTTAAACACTAATAACACTTTTGTTTTTCATTGATGGGAAGAATCCTCTGCACCTGATGAGAGGAGGGGAATTGAGTAAGATGGCCAAAAATCACAGCCGTAAGTGGTAGCGTTTTATCTAAAATCAATATAGTGCAAACAGGGAGTTGTCAAGTTTAGACAAACAACCATTTGCAGGCAGTGACTTTTCACTTCAACCCAAACCCCCCAAACAACCATTTGCAAGCAATGCCTTTTTACTTCAACCCAAAGCCCCCAAACAACCATTTGCAGGCAGTGCCTTTTTACTTCAAACCAACGATATTTTCATTTTCAAACCACATTAAGGGCACTCACAGTTGAGTAGACATGTGTTCAATGTTATTCAGAGCTGAGAGAGATGGCTTCCTCCATCTTGCAGAGGCTGAGTGAGGCACAGCACTTCCTGGTTTTATAGTCCCTCCCCCTCCCTCCAGCAGGAGCAGCAGAGAGAATGGCAATTTAAAAAAAAACATTAATATCTCCCTGTTTTTTCATCGATGGGAAAAGTCCTCTGGTCCCAGAAGGCGGAGGGGGGCTCTGAGCGGGGTGGCCAAAAATGACGGCCGTAGGTGGCGGCTTTCTGTCGGAAATCGCAGCACAGTGGGCCAAAAGCGGTCAAGATCAGACTTTTAGTAATATAGATATTACTAAAAGTCTGATTGCCATTCTCTCTGCTGCCCCTGCTGGTGGGAGGGGAGAGGGACTATAAAACCCGGAAGTGGTGTGCCTCACTCAGTCTCTGCAAGATGGAGGAAGCCTGAGGGTCACGTCTCTCTGAACTGTGAATAACACTGAACACATGTCTACTTAACTGTTAGTGCCCTTAATGTGGTTCTAAAGCTTGCAAAAAGTGTCTCTTGTTTCTAAAATGGTTGCAAAAAGTGTCTATTGGTTCTAAAAGACTTGCAAAAAGTGTCTATTGGTTCTAAAATGCTTACAAAAAGTGTCTCTATTGGTTCTAAAATGCTTACAAAAAGTGTCTCTATTGGTTCTAAAATGCTTGCAAAAAGCATCTCTATTGCTTTTAAAATGCTTTGAAAGGCTGCACTGCAAAAAAAACGGCAGTTGGTGGTGGTAACTGCTTTGAAAGACTGCACTGGAAAAAAATGGCTGTTGTTGGTGGTGGTAACTGCTTTAAAAGTGTCTATTGGTTCTAACATGCTTGCAAAACGTGTCTCTATTGGTTCTAAATTGCTTGCAAAAAGTGTCCATTGTTTCTAAAATGCTTGCAAAAAGTGTGTCTATTGGTTCTAAAATGGTTCCATAAAGTCTCTCCAGCAGGAGCAGCAGAGTGAATGGCAATTAAAAAAAAAACATTAATATCTCTCTGATTTTTCATCGATGGGAAAAATCCTCTGGTCCCGGAAGGTGGAGGGGGGCTCTGAGCGAGGTGGCCAAAAATGACGGCCGTAGGTGGCGGCGTTCTGTCGGAAATCGCAGCACAGTGGGCCAAAAGTGGTCAAGATCAGACTTTTAGTAATATAGATGAGCTTTTGCATTAGATTCACTGGGGTCCAGCTCCTAACTGGCTTAAATCCAGCTTTCATTAAACTCACAGGCACTTCATATGAGATTGAGTTAACAGGTAGCAACTGTAGATCAGTCACTATATTCCTAATCCATGTCAGGTATTCGTAGAGACTGTTCCTGGAGAATGTTATCTAGTGCATACGTGCCATCTAGGGACAGTTCAGATAAGGAATACTGGAGAGGAATGCAGGGGCTTTGTCTAGTTGGATTGCCTCAAGGTTAATAAAACTTATTATGAAGTTAAACTACGTGTTGTTATTCACACAACTTCATACATGGTGTCAGAAGTTTTATGCCGGTACGTCATCGGCTTGAGCTTCGTGAGCTTTTCTCTCTTTTTCTCTAAAGACAGATCAAAAAGGTTTATTTGCTAATTCGGGAGACCATACCCGCTCGGCTTCGACAGCAACATCGGTGAAAGATGGCGCATCTTCATGGAAGAATATGACAATTTTATCGCAGCGGCACACTCCAATAAGCCACCCCGCACTCAAGCGTACATACTTCTCAATCTTAAAGGACAGGAGGCTATCCGACGTGCAAAGTCTTTTGTGTATGTGGAGGAGGCGAGACAGCCTGCTGAGGGAAACGGAGTAGAGGTTATCACCCCCGCTGCATCAAAAACGGATCCTCAATGTCTCAAGAATAAATTTCAAGAGTTATGCTGCCCTCAAACTAATCTCATCATGGAACGGCATAAGTTCAACACATGGAATCAGAAGGCTGGCGAGACAATTGAATCATGACATGCTTTAAAGATAGAAGCAAGGAGCTGCACACATGGCAAACGCAACAACATTTTCAGTGTTAGATGCTAAGAGCTCCTTCTGGCAGATTCCGTTCAACTATAAATCTTCAATACTAACCACGCTCAGCACTTCTTTTGGCTGCTACAGGTTTCTACGGATGCCGTTCGGACTCAACTCTGCCAGTGAGGTGTTCCAGCGTGCCATGGAACAGATTTTCGAAGGTTATCCCTGCGCGATCATCGTTGATGACATCATAATTGCAGGTAAAGACTTTGAAGAACACAACGCTAATTTAAGAAAAATGCTTCACCATGCAAGAAAGGTGCACTTGAAGCTTAATCCTCTCAAGTGCAAGTTCCGTGTGAATCAGGTCAGCTATGTTGGACACATTTTTACAAGCGAAGGCCTTAAAGCTGACCCTTCCAAATCGACGGCTATCAGTGAGATGATGGCGCCAGCAGATGTCCCCGCCCTGCAAAGGTTTCTGAGGATGGTCAACTACCTTGGTAGATTTATTCCCAATTTCAGCCAGCTGTCAGCTCCCCTGCGACAGCTCACTCGCAAAGATACTGCCTGGGCCGTATCATGAGCAGTAGCAATATATCTTTGAGGCACTGAAACGGCATATGTCTTGCCCACCTGTTCTGACTTACAATGATGTCAATAAGCCAGTCACGCTTCCCTGTGATGCTTCACAGTATGTTCCTTGGTGAAGCATGTTTGCAGGAAGGAAGGCCTGTTGCGTATGCTTCATGGACAATGATGGGCACTGAAACCAGATATGTTCAAATCAAAAAAGAGTTGTTGCCGGTGGTTTTTGCGTGTACTAAGTTCAACAACTACATCTATGGCATGCCAGTGACCATAGAAACGGATCACCAACCACTGGTCACTTTACTGAACAAGCCCATACAAGCGGCACCAGCAAGACTTCAAAGGATGATGTTAGGATTTCAGAAGTACAGCATTACCCTTGTTTACAAATGTGGAAAACATATGTACTCTGTCTTGGGATCCCAGGAAATCCACAACCCAGCATGCAGCCGAGAAGGACAGTTTTGATGTTATGGTGGTCAACCACATTTCTTCTTTTCGCCTGGAGGAATTGATGTTACTTGATGTTACACATGGCAGAGGACGCGACTTTACAGACACTCACCACCATCATCAAACATGGATGGCCCGGCAATCAACGCATGATGCCGCATGCTATTCATCTTTATTTTTCTTTCAGAGATGAATTAACCATTGAAGATGGGGTCATCATGAAGGCCCACAAAGCAGTTATCCCAGTCTCACTACAAAAGGAGTATCCCCAATCGAATGCGTTCGCTGAAGGAGCATTCCGCAATGTGAAACAAGTCATGGAAAAATGTTACAGAGGCCAATCGGATGTTTTCCTAGATCTCCTTAATATCAGAAATGTACCACATGAAACAATGCTTGGATCTTCAGCACAAAGACTGATGTCAAGGATAACACATACCATCCTCCCAGTCTCAAAGAAACTGCTGGAACCACACATGTGTAAGACTCAAGAGGTTCAGGCCCAACTTCTCAACAAAAGGCTGTCACAGAAGGTCAATCAAGTCGATAACTCCAGCCTTTGATGGAAGGACAGGTTGTCCGGTTACAGACCCCATTGCATCGGCATGGTAAAGGAGATATGCCAGGAGCCAGATCTTCCATTGTTCAATCAGAAGGAAGGTTCTACAGGAGGAATCAAAGACACATTTGCAGATGAGCCTGCAAAATCCATTCGTTGTCACCAGCAGATGTCCCCGCCCTGCAAATGTTTCTGAGGATGGTCAACTACCATGGTAAATTTATTTCCAATTTCAGCCAGCTGTCTGCTCCCCTGCGACAGCTCACTCACAAAGATACTGCCTGGACGTGGCATCAGAGAAATTGGTTTGTAAGCAGCACTACAAACTTTGGAGTATGTAATCATGATTGACAATCCAATATAAGCACCAGGGGAAAACTGCACTATTAAACTCAAGTAGGCAAACATTGTAATATCAGAAAGTTAAACTATTTGTTAACAAGCAAGTCAATTTCAACGAGCGTTTGACTTCAAGCATTTAAGAGCAGCATGGTGGCATAGCTGTAGAGTTGCTGCCTTTCCACGCCAGAGACCCAGGTTCGATCCTGACCACTGGTGCTCTCTGTACAGAGTTTGTGCGTTCTCCCCGTGACATCCGTGGGTTTTCTCCGGGTGCTCTGGTTTCCTCCCACACTCTAAAGACTTACAGGTTTGTTGGGTAATTGGTTTGGTAAAACTGTAAATTGTCCCTCCTGTGTGTAGGATAGTGCTATTGTGCAGGCGGGGGACAGGGCAATCGGAGGGAGCGCTGTCTGAGTGAAATTCACACGGTACAAAGCCAATGTGATACAGACACACATCATGATTAACAGGAAGCTTGGCGCTGGAATTAAGACGGTGAAAGCACAGTGTACGGGAAGGGTCACATAAGTCTTTTAAAAGAGGGGGAGTGCAGAGAAGGTTCACCAGACTGATTCCTGGGATGTCAGGACTGTCTTATGAAGAAAGACTGGATAGACTTGGTTTATACTCTCTAGAATTTAGGAGATTGAGAGGGGATCTTATAGAAACTTATAAAATTCTTAAGGGGTTGGACAGGCTAGATGCAGGAAGATTGCTCCCGATGTTGGGGAAGTCCAGGACAAGGGGTCACAGCTTAAGGATAAGGGGGAAATCCTTTAAAAACGAGATGAGAAGAACTTTTTTCACACAGAGAGTGGTGAATCTCTGGAACTCTCTGCCACAGAGGGTAGTCGAGGCCAGTTCATTGGCTATATTTAAGAGGGAGTTAGATGTGGCCCTTGTGGCTAAGGGGATCAGAGGGTATGGAGAGAAGGCAGGTACGGGATACTGAGTTGGATGATCAGCCATGATCATATTGAATGGCGGTGCAGGCTCGAAGGGCCGAATGGCCTACTCCTGCACCTAATTTCTATGTTTCTATGTTTCTATGTTTCTATAACATCACCAGTTAAAAGGGAAAAATCTGGCCAATTACTTTATTGAAAGGAAACACTTTTTCACACAGAGAGTTGCGAATCTGTGGAATTCTCTGGCGGTGGAGGCCGGTTATCTGGATACTTTCAAGACAGAGCTAAAGATATAGGGCTCTTAAAGATAGCGGAGTCAGGGAATATAGGGAGAAGGCAGGAACGGGGTACTGATTGTGGATGATCAGCCATGATCACATTGAATGGCAGTGCTGGCTCAAAGGGCTGAATGGCCTGCTCTTGCACCTATTAAAAAAACAATTTTGAAAGGGAAGGAGCAGGGAGCAGAACTGATAGGTGTAGGAAAGAACTGCAGATGTTAGCTTAAACCGAAGGTAGGCATAAAACGCTGGAGTAACTCGGGTAACAGGCAACATCTCTGGTGAGAAGGAAAGGGCAATGTTTTGGGTCGACCTTCATCAGACCTTCAGATTCTACCTGATGGCAGCAGGGAGATGAGTTTGTGGCCAGCATGGTGTGGGTCCTTGATGATGTCGGCAGCCTTTTTGAGGCAGCAACTGCGATAGATCCCCTCGATGGTAGGGAGGTCAGAGCTGATGATGGACTGGGCAGTGTTTACAACTTTTTGCAGCCTTTTCCGCTCCTGGACGCTCAAGTTGCCGAACCAAGCCACAATGCAACCGGTCAGTATGCTCTCTACTGTGCACCTGTAGAGGTTCAAGAGAGTCCTCCTTCACATACCGACTCTCCGTAATCTTCTCAGGAAGTAGAGGCGCTGATGTGCTTTCTTTATAATTGCATCAGTGTTCTGGGACCAGGAGAGATCTTCAGAAACATGCACGCCCAGGATTTGAAGTTCTTGACCCTTTCCACCATCGACCCGTTGATATAAACAGGACTGTGGGTCCCCATCCTACCCCTTCTGAAGTCCACAATCAGTTCCCTGGTTTTGCTGGTGTTGAGAGCCAGGTTATTGTGCTGGCACCATTTAGTCAGTCGGTTAATCTCACTTCTATACTCTGACTCGTCCCCATCAGTGATACGTCCCACAACAGTGGTGTCGTCAGCGAACTTGATGATGGAGTTCGCACTATGTCCGACTACGCAGTCATGAGTATAGAGTGAGTACAGCAGGGGGCTGAACACGCAGCCTTGAGGTGCTCCCGTGCTGATTGTTCTCGAGGATGACACATTTCCACCGATTCAGACAGACTGTGGTCTGTGAATGAGGAAGTCGAGGATCCAATTGCAGAGGGATGCGCAGAGACCCAGATCTGAGAGCTTGCTAACCAGCTTGGAGGGGATGATGGTATTAAATGCCGAGCTGTAGTCAATGAATAACAGCCTGCATTTTGTTGTCCAAGTGGTCCAGAGCGGAGTGGAGAGCCAGTGAGATCGCATCCACCGTTGATCTGTTGTGGCGGTAAGCGAACTGCAGTGGGTCCAGGTTTTTGTCGAAGTATGAGTTGATTTCCGCCATGTGATATGAATTCCTGAGATACATGCCTATATTTACTACTTATGACAGCACAATATTTCATAATGCAAACTCTTAATGTGGCATTCTTCATGAAAACCACTTAATGAATGAATGAATTAAAAAGTTTATTGGCCAAGTATTCACATACAAGGAATTTGGTGCTCTGTCCGCAAGTGATAACGTGACATACAGTGACAGTTAGGAATTACACCTAAAACAATAAACATTAATAATAAAACATTATCGATTAAACATGTGAATTAAATAAAATACCAGAGCAAGAGGAGGCTACAGATTTTTGGTTATTGAGTAGAGTTACTACTCGTGGAAAAAAACTTTTTATGTCTGGCTATGGCAGCTTTGACAGTCCGGCGTCACCTTCCAGAGGGAAGTGATTCAAAGAGTTTGTGGCCAGGGTGAGAGGGGTCAGAGATGATCTTATCCGCTCGCTTCCTGGCCCTTGCAGTGTAAAGTTGGGACGACAGATGGCACAATGGACTAAGTGTTCGGCTGGCGACCGGAAGGTAGCCGGTTCGAAACCCGCTTGGAGTGCATACTGTCGTTGTGTCCTTGGGCAAGACACTTCACCCACCTTTGCCTGTGTGTGAATGTGTGTGAGTGATTGGTGGTGGTCGGAGGGGCCGTAGGCGCAGTTTGGCAGCCACGCTTCTGTCAGTCTGCCCCAGGGCAGCTGTGGCTACAGAAGTAGCTTACCACCACCGAGTGTGACTGAGGAGTGAATGAATAATGTGATGTAAAGCGCCTTGAGTATTAGAAAGGCGCTATATAAATCCCATCCATTATTATAGAAATTAGGTGCAGGAGTAGGCCATTCGGCCCTTCGAGCCTGCACCGCCTTTATTATTTTAATATTATTATTAAAGTTTGTCAATGGAGAAAAGGTTGCAGCCAATAACCTTCTCTGCTGATCGGACGATTCGCTGCAGCCTCCGGATGTCATGCTTGGTGGCTGAGCCAAACCAGACCAAGACGGAGGATGTTAGGACAGACTCTACGATGGCCGTATAGAATTGGACCATCATTGCCTGTTGCAGATTGTGCTTCCTCAGCTGCCACAGGAAGTACACTAGGGGCGCTGCACTGGCAGCAGCCTCTACCTACAGCCTGTCTGTTATTTCAATCTTTTTTTAAATTTTTAGTTAGTCTAAAGCCTTGTGTTGGGGGAAACTTTAACTTTTCTATGTGGGGGAGGGGGGCAGGGTAGGGGGGAAACCATTTCCCAGTCTCTTCCTGGCGGGGACGCGGCTATTTCTCCGAGTCGCGTCCTCGCCCCCCACCTTGCGGCCTACCAGCTGGATCGGAGCGGCCTTTCCTGCCGGGGACCGGGAACCGGACCGGGGCTGCTACAGCGGCGGCGCAGCGCTGGAGTCACCGCGGAGCGGGCGATGCCTACCTGGGTCGCCGTTTGGAGCTCCGGAACGTTGGGCCGCTGCTCCAACATCGTGGAGCTCTGGTGCGGAGAGCTTCCAACGCGGGTGGTGCTGAACAACATCGTGGAGTCCTGGGGCGCCTTGCAGAGGGTCTACAGCAGCAGTCTCCGCCCGGCGCGGCCTGCGGACTTTGGAAGCCGCCGACTCCAGTAGGAGGGGGCCGAATCTGTGTCCACGCCGCTGAGGACGTCCCGCAGCCCCGACGTCGGACTTGTATCACCCCGGCGAGCGGTCCTGGACATCGGGCCGCCCGTAGCTGCAACTGCGGAGGGCTTGGGGATGCCCTGACCACGGGGAACAGTGGAGGAAGAGACTGACTTTGGTGCCTTCCCACATAGTGGGAAACTTTGATTCTGCTGTGTGGGGATGTTTTATGTCAAATTCTATAGTGTGTTGTGTTCTTTATTTTTATTGTATGGCTGTATGGGAATTTCATTTCACTGTGCCATCTGGCACATGTGACAATCAAATGTATCTTGAATCTTGAATCCTCTGTTGTGCCTTTTTGACTGTGGAGTCGATGGTGGCCCCCCATTTAAGATCCTTGGAGATGATGGTTCCCAGGAACTTAAAACACTCCAGAGATGTGACTGTGGTGTTGTTGATGGTGAGTGGGGTGAGGGGAGGGGGAGCTCTCCTAAAGTCTGCAATCAATTCCACTGTCTTAAGAGCATTTAGCTCCAGGTTGTTGCGATGGCAACAGGACGCCAGCTATTTCTTACTCAATTTCTCAAAAATCATAAGGGAAATGTGGAATGTTGGGTGAACAGTAAATATTAAATTGAAGGTTAATAGATTTTTTTAACCTGGCTGATCAAGGTATATGAAGCAAAGTTGGGTTTTACAAAGTGATGTCTTACAAAGAAGTTAGGTGATAGATTAGCCATGATCTCATTGAAACAGAGACACCATGAGCGACTGGATGATTTAGTCCAGTCCCTATATACCCATGGCTAAATCAGGGCATTGCACTATCACAATGCCAACCATGTTCATACTCAATTGAATACATGCCTTTTTACAGAAAAATTTGATTAACACCTCCAATGAGCTTTCCAAAAAACTATATCCTGCCCATTGCCTTGTTTGAGGGTCTGGCTGCATCTGGCTGGCAGAGAGTTCATGGTCGCTGCTAACAGGCATACACTCCAACTTTAAACACCATAGGAGTGGTGTTGCAAATTAATCAACTTTAATCACACACCAGTTTAGAGGTTTGGTACACTTCCCACTGCTTGTCCAGTCAGCTCTCACTGATCGGGGTGGAAGCTTGCAAATTACCCAGATTAATTCCAGCTTCAGCCATGGAAATATTCCCCCAAGTCCAATGAATCAGTCTAGCCGGCAGTCGTTTATTGAAGTATCCACACCACAAATCTACCTGCCTGCTTGTCTAATCGACCACAGAAGAATGGTTCAGCTCCAAGCTCCCATCCTCAAGAGCATCATGTTGGAACCATCTCAACCACACAGAGTTATTGCATCCGTAATAAATGGTACACACCAATTGTGCCTGTTGCCTCAATCAAATATATACAAATTAAATACACATGTTTCATGGAGAGTGGAGATAAATATGCCAATGTGTCATAATTTGAATGTCAATGCAGAGGAAAAATATATAATTGGGACACATGAGAGCCAACTCAGTAACTGGTGCCACACTTACAAATAGTCTCGAAATTTCAGACTTGTGACTCCAATATTCCTGACGCTATGTGTTCTGTCTTAACCCCCCTAATTACCGATTACCTCCCTCCATCTTATTATGATGCAAAGTGGTACCATGAAAATTGATGGACCATTTTCAGTCTATGTCTTGAAAGGCTGCATTCCTCTGCACGAGCCACATTCAAACAATTAGTTTCCAGTGAATTGGCTTCTGAAGTTTATAATGCCACAGTTTAATTTTAACGTAAATATTTGTGTAAGTGGTGGCCTAGATTTGGTGGTCAGTGGCACGTACGGCCAGTTAGCTGCCTATTTGTGAAACAAATTTAGATGTAATCTTTGGCTGGAACTTGCTAAAAATGTTGACGCAATCTCTGGTGACAAAAGGAGAAAGACAGCAGCTGACTCACACCGTACGTAACTGCTGATGTCAGCCATGCATTCCAGTTATTTCTCAGACATTCAGAAACTTTCCAAAACATTTAACAAACATAAAAAATAAGAAATGCCTAGAAATTGGATTATGCCTTCTTTGGCTGTACCAGAGATGTTCCACACAATGCCCATGTTCACTTGAGTCTATGCAAACATTCGCAAAATTGGTCAAGCATGCACAATGACGGCTTATGATGAATGATATTTTATTGTCACATGTGACAAGTCACAGTGATATTTTATACCGAGAATCATGTCAAATGATTGGACCCGTGTGTCTGGAGCTTCTCGAAAAAACTTGAGAATATCATGTTACTGAACACTCAGGAGAATGTCAAACGGTTCAATGGTTCTTTATTGTCACCTATGCACAGCAGTGACATTGCACAGCCCACAGTACTTTATCTGTGACAGCCAGTGAACAGATACATAAAAGGCTGGCATCAGGGCAATGGGAAAAGGCAGCAGAAGAGGAGACAATGCGATCTCTTCTGTGTATAAACTTCTTCCAGAAAATGGTCTGCCTTGATTTGAGTTTTGTCCTGTAAGCAGCCCCATGCCATTGTGAGGTGTAAAATGATCAAGTGGTCAGAGATCACAGACCATGGCTCAGGTGTGATTTGAACAAAGTCTGCGACCACTGAATTAGTGACACAGGGAATTTCAGATGCTGCATTCTTGAGCAAAGCACTAGGTGCTGGAGTAACTCAGCAGGTCAGGTAGCATCTGTGAAGGACGCGTTTCTGGAGGACAAGTATAGCCAATGTTTCGGATCAAAACGTTACCTGTCCTTGTCCTCCAAAAATGTTGCCTGATCTGCTGAATGACTCCAAGACTTGGTGTTTTACCACTGAATTGATCTTGGTTTATGATCGTCACATACAGAAACAGTGAAAGCCTTGTTTTTCATGCTATCCAGGCAGATGAGCATAACAGGTAGTGCAAGAGAGAAAATATTACAGAATACAGAATAGAGTGTAATAGCTGCAGAGAAAGTGCAGATAAAAGTGCATGGACTGCGTTGAGATAGATTTTAAGATCAGGAATACACCATCAGCATATGAGAGGTTCGTTCAAGAGTATGATAACAGCGGGAAGAACAACCAAAGGCATGGTTTCCTGCATCCAGAGAATTGAATACGAATGCAGACAAACGTTATCTAAGTGACAATGATATTTC